>NW_023396879.1:1951647-1996647 GCF_011125445.2 Fundulus heteroclitus
AGGGAAACATTGAGGTCAAGATTTAGTTGTGATCAAACGGGACAATTTTTCTTTTATTGCTCAATAAGTAAGAATTTCTGGCAAGAGTTCCACAACTGGTTGAGCAATAAAGTTAGTTTTAAATTGGACAATTTAAAAGCCAGGATATAATTTTCTATAAATGTTCCAAATGAAATTTCACTTTTTATTAATCGAAATAACTACCTAATTTAATCTGTTTTAAAAATGAGTGTAAAATGTTTTTGTCCTTAAAGAAAACGTTAAACCGTTGATGCTGCAAAAAATGTTTGAACCTGTAAATTATTAGCTACAATTTTTGTTCTCTGAATGTTTTTTTTAGCTGCATCTGACATTTTGTTAATCTTGCATAAGTGCCGTGTTTGTGACTTTCTCTACGAGAAGTTGTAATGAAGGTTATTTTTAAACTGATGCTTTTTATCATCTGCGAAATCCAAACTACAAGTTTAACATTTATGAATCACACAGATTCTCTATTCCTATAGAATAGAGTGCTGGAGGAGTGTTGGTCTAGTGGTTAGAGCAGCGCGCGTCCACTCTGAGAAGGATGCAGGTACCCGGTTACCCATCATCACCTTGATGAGCAGCCCACTGCTCATCAAGGTGATGGGTTAAAAGCAGAGAACACATTTCATTGTAATGTATGTTTCAATGACAATAAAGATGACATTACTATTACTGAATAATGTAGTCCATGTGTTTCTACACTATGGAGCTGCTGATGAGGGTCAGAACGGGTCAGAAGCGGGTCCATGAGAGCAGCTGGTCCGGTTCATGTAATCCAGCCTGAAGCGTGGCTTCAACTGAGCGCAGTTAGCGGACAGGATGCCGCTGAGGGGCCCTGTGTGCAGCAGAGGGACTCACCGAGCGGGGCCCCTGTCTGGCCCCCTGTCTCTGGGTCCTCAGCGGCTCCTGGACGCTGCTGGCTCCGTCTCTGGGAGGAAAAAGCAGCCGAGCTCAGCTTCAGCAGCTCGGCTTCATTCATCACACTTTACGCTCCAAGCTCCGGTTCCAGCTCGGTGTTCCGCCCGCTCTGCTTTCTCTTAAAGGTTCTGAACGGATCCAGCTGCGTCCCACACATCAGCACACAGCACACTTCCGCTTCCTGCTCCTCTTCTTCCGGTTGGCTCCAGCTGCTGGCGCAGTAGCGCCACCTGCTGCTGTGGAGGAGCCATAGTCTGATCGGCCATTTTATGGCACAGAAACATAAACAGAGTGCCAGAGGCTGGAGGGCCGCTGGACCTTCTGAGGAACCAAAACCAGGTAAAAACAAAAGCAGACTTCCCTGTTCAGCGTCCTTGAAAGTGCTTTGATTTGTCATAAAAGTTCAGAATTATTTTGACAGCTCCTGCTCACACTTCCATAAAGTCAATCCATCCCTAAAGATAACAATAATTGCTTTTCTTGAATATTAGTCAAATTATTCTATCTTAATTTCTCTTTATTCTGTTGAGAACTTTGCAATCATTTGATTATAATTGATTCTTTAAAAACATTTTTTATATTATTTGATTCTTTAAATATTTTCCTTGCTTTGTGAAGCTGTTCTGTTTTGCTGCATCTTTCCAGTCCTTCACCTTCTTAGTAAGAAACGAGTTTAATTTGCTTTCATTTTAATTTGAGTCTTTCATGGAAGCTTTACTATTAAACACTTTCTGTGGAGAAAAAGATTTTAACTTGACGTGTTTGAAATATAACGCAGAGCCTCTTCCTGGACCTTTCTTGAACTCTCACACTGCAAAAACGGATCTAAAAATAAATTTGAAATTTATTTATTTGAACATGAACATGATACAAATATAAAAATAAAATAGTGCACAGTAACAAGAAGTGCATAAGAAAAAAAATAAAATAAGTAAAATAATAAAAATAAGTAGAATGTTCTTAAAATGTGTGTTTTTGTCCTTGATTTGAGCAGGTAAATAATATTATCTGCCAATGGGATGAGTATTTTGACCCATAAAATAAGATAATTAAACATCCTGCACTTGAAATTAGATGATGGAGATGAATTGTTCCTATTTTAAGTGCAAAAATCTTATTCCATTGGCAGATCATCTTATTTACCTGCTCAGATCAAGGACAGATACACTTATTTTCAGAGAATATTACTTATTTAGTTATGTTTTTGCAGTGCATCTTTTGTGTATTATAAGTACTATTACAGTTATTAATAACTGAATACATAAAACATTACGTATTTTTTAACTTGAGGTAAACTGTATACTTGTTTAATGAGTAGTTTATAAAATATTACATTGCATGTATTATTCTAGGAAATAAAACTGTTAACTGAATTTTACTTGTTCAGCCTTTTTGGTTAGTAGTTGAAGAGAAGGATAACAAGAAAAGGTTGAAAAATGTGTTTATTTTTAAAATCTGACACTTCTATCTAAGTGTTCCAGTCCTAAGGCTAAAATATTTTTGTAGAGAAAAAGGTTTTAACTTGATGTGTTCAAAATATAACATTGAGCTTATTCCTGGCACTCCATTGTTTTGTTATAAGTCATAATATTACCATTGTTGATAACTGAATGCAGAAAAGGGTATTTATGTTTTAATTTGACTTAAACTTGACAGCTAGGAACCACCAATCAGGCCTGAAATCTGGGAGTAGTGATGGACATTTACAGGATTAAACTTAAACCTGAATTTATTCCTCCTGATTTGTGGAATTATTTGTAACATCAAGATAAGATAAGATAAGATAAGATAAGATAAGATAGGCTTTATTGATCTCACATTGGAGAAATTCACATGCCACATCGGTTCATTAGTCAATAATCAGAAAAAGGTGCAAAAGTAGGAAAGGTGCATCAGTTATATACAGTGGATCAAAGAAAAAGTGAAAAATAAGAATAAAAATACAAAAAAATAAAAAAATAGGAATGGGCAGATGATGTCTTATTTACATTCACGGTGATATACTTATATATACACTTATACTTTATATATATATATATAAACCTTAACTTGAATCTGAACAGATTTATTATCTGTTCAGATTCAAGTTCATCACTAATCAGTATATAAATAAAGTAGATTAGACATCTTGATTGAAATACAGAAAGTATTGTATCACATTCAAATGATATAAATGTTACGTTTGTGTGGTTACAGCACATATAGGAATTAATGAAAATGAAATTGTAGATAAGATTGCTAAGGAAGCAAAAAATAGAACCATTGATATGAAGTTTAACTTAAGTAAGACAGAAATTAAAAGATGAAGACTGGAGGAAAGGTGGCAAAAGCAATGGGAAGAATAAAGGAGAGGAAGATGGTTTTATAGGATTCAACGGAAAGTCAGAGCAACGAGGATAGCAGAAAGAAACTGAAAAGAGGAAACCGTTACATTTGACCTGGTGGACATTCTGCAGAAGAATAAAAAAAACATTGATGTTATCAATATTTATTTAAATATCTAAGAATGACAGGAATAATTAGAATAATTTACTACTAAATGGTTTATATATATATATATATATATATATATATATATATATATATATATATATATATATATATATATATACATATACATATATATATATATATATATATATGGCGCATTACCGCCACCAACTGGTGAGGAGTGTGGGCCATTCTGATCCACACTCCTTACCAGTTGGTGGCGGTAATGCGCACTGAAAAGATGTCTCCCAACCGCCATTAAACTCAAGAAGAAGAAGAAGCGGAAGTGTGCTGTGTGCTGATGTGTGGGACGCAGCTGGATCCGTTCAGAACCTTTAAGAGAAAGCAGAGCGGGCGGAACACCGAGCTGGAACCGGAGCTTGGAGCGTAAAGTGTGATGAATGAAGCCGAGCTGCTGAAGCTGAGCTCGGCTGCTTTTTCCTCCCAGAGACGGAGCCAGCAGCGTCCAGGAGCCGCTGAGGACCCAGAGACAGGGGGCCAGACAGGGGCCCCGCTCGGTGAGTCCCTCTGCTGCACACAGGGCCCCTCAGCGGCATCCTGTCCGCTAACTGCGCTCAGTTGAAGCCACGCTTCAGGCTGGATTACATGAACCGGACCAGCTGCTCTCATGGACCCGCTTCTGACCCGGTTCTGATCGGTTCTGACCCGTTCTGATCGGTTCTGACTCTCATCAAAGCCCAGTAGAGGTCTGGAATGTGACGTCATCCTTAAATCATCGCGGTTTAGGACGTGGAGACTTCAAGTAGAGTCTGGTAACTATGGAAACAGCGTTACTTTTGAGAGAACTGAATCACTAGAATCAGTTCATTAAAATGATTCGTTCACTAAGTCATTCGGTTCATGTAACTCCAGCCTCCGTTCCTTACAGTCAAAATCTTTATTTAACCAGGATAAGGCTCCCTGAGATCAAAGATCTATTTTACAAGAGTGTCGATAGTTAACCAGTTACAAAAAACGGTAAAATATCAATAACATTGTAATGTTAAACCTTATAATCCGTTTAAACAGCAGCATATAGATTTTGTTTCTGCTAAATAATTTCTAAGACCCTTACATGAAATAAAAAGAGACCAGCTCTGTCAGATGAAGTTCAGGCTGATGGTGCTGCAGAATGAAATGTTTCTGTAACAAATTTAGTCTTCACTCTATGCTCAATCATTAAAAATAAGTCCTGTTATATAAATGTCACTCTGATCCAAAACAGATAAAAATGTAGCACTTACGAGTTTTTTTGCTGCTTCAAATGACAAACAAGACTTAATTCTTAAACAAGCCCGCCTTAACTTTTTATCAGATTTTTAATATGCAAAGTAAAGATGGCGACTGATCAATACTTATACCCAAATGTGTATAATGTGGCACTACTTTAATTGCTATGCATGTAAGAGTATGAACAGATGTTTTTGCCAATATGCAACTCATCTTTTTCACGACAGTGTGAACGGCCCAATTCAATTTATATAGCGTCATCTCGAGGCTCTTTACAAAGACAGATTCAATCATATTATACAGATTGGTCAGAAATGTCCTATATCAGGAAACCAGTTGATTGCATCAAAGTCCCGACAAGCAGCATTCACTCCTGGGGAAGCGTAGAGCTACAGGGAGAGTCGTCTGCATTGTACATGGCTTTGCTGCAATCCCTCATACTGAGCAAGCATGAAGCGACAGTGGAGAGGAAAACTCCCCATTACTTCCGATCTTCTCACCCCCAAAAATCCGATTTGAGCCGCTTCCACTTCCTTTCTTTGCTCCTTCATTTTGCTGCAATGTGGACTCAATATCGTCGGCTCCCATTGCTCAACAGCTTTCTTATATTAACGCCGGCCGGTATCTGCCTTATTTTTTTAACAAAACTTTATGGAACGCTTTTAGAAACAATTACATTCACCATTACCTCCATAAACAGAGCGCTGCTCTGTGACGTCTTCTGTTATCTGCGCATGCGGGTCGCTTTGAGGTCTAGAACCGTTCAGACAAAAGTCTGATGGCATTTAATAGTAGTATGAACGGCCACCTAAAAAAAAACAAAAAACGGAATTGAGCATCAAGACCTGCAGTGTGAACGCAGCCTTAGTCTTATTCGTGAACTGGGACAGCCTTAGTCGCTGCGCTGTGGCATAATCGGCCTACAGATGCGTCCTCTGAAGGATGCAGCCCCTGAGCTGAGACAGAGCCGCTGTGAGGAGGAACAGGAGGCGCACCGTTCCCAGTTAAATAAAACAATGTCCAATAAAATATCTTGGGAGATAAAATTCACAAATGCTAAACATAATGTCAACAGAAATTCATTAAGAAAAAATATTAATAAAGGTGACACCATGTCAAATATTAAATCAAGAATAGGAAATGCCAACATACAAACTTAAAGCTCTGTGCGACCTGCGTTTAAAAATAAAGGTAAATGTCAACGAAAAGAAAACTAAAACAAAATATGAAAATCAAGAAACCAAACCAATACACAGACTAATCAACACTATATTTTAATGATGATAATGCTATGATTAGGGCTGGTTATTATTATTAATTTCATTCTGCTCCTATATAATTAACATGGCTCATCTGTGTTACAAAGTACAAATGTGCTTTATTTTTTTCTCTTCATCATCACAGTAAACACAAAATGCAAACTTGTAAATTTGACAATTTAATTTTAAGCTGTAAACAAAACTCTCAAAAGAGCAAATTTGTGCACCAGTACCTGCTGCAGCAAAACAAAGGTGATGCTGTTACCCCCACACTTCAGTTGGGATAGTCCTTTGAGGTGTGAAAGCTGCCCTATTTTTACTTTATCTGTTCCAACTTTTTAGAGCAATGGGTATTATGGCAGGAAAATGATATTTTTACCACATCAGACCACAGGACTTTACTCCAAAAAGTTAATACCCGAGACCGAACAATTGGTGTTAGCATGTGGCTCGATAGGGCATGTGATTTTGCAATGCATTGTGGGATGCTGTAGCAAAAGTTTTTGTTAAAATTGCCAACTCTAATGCCATGCTGGGAGAGATAGACACAAAGTGCCTGAAAAATTAACCGTACAAACGAGATAGGTGACGGGCTTGTTTTCTATCTCATCAATAGAGTTTGTTTTTAAACCCGCAAATAATTTAGAAATTTTGACAAAGCAGCTTTAGGAGCGTCCAGGATCTCAAAATTCTTTCATCTTAAAGAGAAAACTCATAATTTAAGAGAAATGTGAACACCTCACAGTGCTCCTCCTCTGCTCTCATTTCTGCCGGATAACTTTATTTAAAATTATTGCATTTATGTTGGAAATATCTTGGGGCGCATTGTTTCTTTTAGTTACAGTATGAAGCGGGGAATGTTCACAAAGGATCTCCTTTAATTTCACTTTGTATGCTACCCTTAGCTGGCTAAGCTAGCGCTAGCCAGTGTGGTGTTGTGCCGTTACTCACAGTTTTAAGTTATTTAATGTTTAATAAATAACTTTCTGTCTGTTAGGTATTGTCTGGTGAATATCAGCCAATCAGCTGATATCAGGACAATAGTTGAAAGGGATGATTTGAGCTCTGGTGATCTTTTAACAGCAAACTCTGAACACATATAGAATAAATGAGTGACAACTTCTCTTCAAGTTAATAAATTCAAGTTCAAGAATTTATTACCGGAAATAAAATGAACATCCAGAGAACATCACTATAGAATGCTGTTTATCTGAATTAACACTATATTTCCATCAACAAATCCTCTCTACTAGGCTGTGAAACTTTATTAAACTACTAAGCAAAATGAAGATAAAAAGAAGCTAAGGAACTATTTACACACAAAAGAAACAAAAAGATAAAATAAAATGGTTGATCATCATCAGAACGATTCAGTGAATCCTGGTTCACTGCAGATCTGAGTTAAAGAACCAAAGTTCATCTTAAAGAACATGGAATGAGATTAAATTATCTTGACTAATTTAGAACAACATTGGTGTGTTTCAACTCATTCACAATGCAAATCCTGAATTATATAAAACGTTATTCTAGGGAATAAATTTAAAAAATTATTTGCTTCATAAAAATCAATAACCTTTAGGACACTTGACTTTTATGGAGCAAATCAGTTTGTGTTATCCTGACTGGATAACACAAACATTAACCCATCGGTATATAAAACCTTTATGAAAAAAATGTGTTATAGCCATAAAAACTCACACATATCAGCATAGCATGGTTTCAAGAAAGCTAGCGAGAGCTAGCCTGTTAGCTCGGTCCAGCTCTGTCAAACCTTAAACACATTAAAACAAACCATTTTAAACTTTCCTTGACAAACTCTGCCTAACCGCTGCCTTTTTGTCTGTTCGCTGGACTTTAGGTATCCAGTTAGAAGAAGTTGGGCCAGGGTGACGGCTGGTTGTCTGAGCAGCGAACAAGCGGCTCTCACTCTCACTTGTGAAACCTGATCAGCTTTTCACCTGCAAAAGGTGAGGAAAGGTTACAAGCAGCCTGTTTCCAAGGCAGTCGGCTGGTTAGGTTCTGACGTTGAACATCAGGCTGTACTTAGCTGCACTTCTGGACTGTATCCATGTTTGCCTGCCTCTCCCATGTGGATGCTTTCCCTATCCACGGGCTAAGAGGAAGATAAATCTGGGGGGGGGGTGCTTGGCGCATAGCAGTGTTGGCACCCTGCTGTGATGGGGCAGTTCCTAAAGAAAGGAAGTCTGCAGCTTCTCACATTCCAGAAATAGCCTGATTTTGTCTCTCCTGGCTGTCTTGTGTGTTTTCAGAAGAATCCATCTTGTTCCGCTCCGGCTTAATCCGTTTGTGTCCAAACCGAAAACAGTTCAGGCAAATCACGCTGCAGTATTGTGGTTTAAAGCGGGACATCCAGCTGTGAGGAAAGCAAGAGCTGCTGAGCCCACAGCCAAACTAATTTTGAATTTAATTCAATTCAATTCAGTTTTATTTATATAGCGCCAAATCATGAAACATGTCATCTCAAGGCACTTTACAAAATCAAGTTCAATCATATTATACAGATTGGGTCAGATTACACAGATTGGTCAAAAATGTCCTATATAAGGAAACCAGTTGATTGCATCAAAGTCCCGACAAGCAGCATTCACTCCTGGGGAAGCGTAGAGCCACTGGAAGAGTCATCTGCATTGTACATGACTTTGCTGCAATCCCTCATACTGAGCATGCATGAAGCGACAGTGGGAAGAAAAACTCCCCATTAACGGGAAGGAGAACCTCCGGCAGAACCGGGCTCAGTATGAACGGTCATCTGCCTCGACCGACTGGGGTTACAGAAGACAGAACAGAGACACAACAAGAGAAACAAAAAAGCACAGAAGCACACATTGATCCAGTAATCTGTTCTACATTAGATGGTAGTAGCGGGTGAGCCGTCTTCTCTGGATGATGTCACAGTTAACAGAACGCCAGACCAGGTGTACCTACTATGAAGAAAAAGAGAGAGAGCAAAAAGTTAAAAGCTGAAATGATGACAGTCATTTCAATGTAATACAATGCAAAACTGGAGAACAGTAGACTGAAGAACAGTAGAAATCAGTAGAGTGAGAAAATTAGACCCTGATGTCCTCCAGCAGCCTAGGCCTATAGCAGCATAACTATAGAGATAGCTCAGGGTAACATGAGCCACTCTGACTAGAAGCTTTGTCACAAAGGAAAGTTTTAAGATTAGTCTTAAAAGTAGACGGGGTGTCTGCCTCACGGACCAAAACTGGGAGTTGGTTCCACAGGAGAGGAGCCTGATAGCTAAAGGATCTGCCTCCCATTCTACTTTTAGAGACTCTAGGAACCACCAGCAGACCTGCAGTCTGAGAGCGAAGTGCTCTGTTAGGAACATACGGGGTAATCAGAGCTCTGATATATGATGGAGTTTGATTATTAAGGGCTTTATACGTTAGAAGGAGAATTTTAAATTCTATTCTTGATTTAACAGGAAGCCAATGAAGGGAAGCTAAAATTGGAGAAATATGATCCCTCTCGTTGATTTTCATCAGAACTCTTGCCGCAGCATTTTGAATCAGCTGAAGACTTCGAACTGCATTTTGTGGACTTCCTGATAGTAAAGAATTACAATAGTCCAGCCTTGAAGTAACAAATGCATGACCTAGTTTTTCAGCATCACTCCTGGACAGAATGTTTCTAATTTTGGCGATATTCCTGAGGTGAAAAAAGGAAACTCTGGAGACCTGTTTAATATGGGATTTAAATGACATGTCTTGGTCAAAAATAACACCAAGATTTTTAACTTTATTACCAGAGGCCAAGTTAATGCCATCCAGATTAAGTGATTGATTAAGAACTTTATTTTTTGAAGACTGGCCCAAAGATTACAACTTCTGTCTTGTCAGAATTTAAATGCAGGAAATTTAAAGTCATCCAGCTTTTGATGTCATCAAGACATGACTGCAGTCGAAGTAACTGATTGGATTCATCAGGATTTATGGATAAATATAGCTGAGTGTCATCAGCATAACAGTGGAAATTAATCCCATGCTGTCTGATAATTTTGCCAATCGGAAGCATATATATAGTAAATAGAATTGGTCCAAGGACTGAACCCTGTGGTACTCCAAAAGTGACCCTAGAGTTTGAGGAAGATTTATTATTAACATGAACAAACTGGAATCTGTCCGACAGATAAGATTTAAACCAGCCTAATGCTTTTCCCTTAATCCCTACAGTATGCTCAAGTCTTTGTAGGAGAATATGGTGATCAACTGTATCAAATGCAGCACTGAGATCTAACAGGACAAGTATAGACACAAGTCCATTATCTGAGGCCATGAGAACGCCAAAAGAGCTCCAGCCCTCGTTTGTATCATCAAAATGTTGAAGCCTATAGCTGTGAGACTCAACGTCCAGAAACTGGTCAATGGAGGATGAACAGAAAGCCTACTGTTGAATATTAAGACAAAGCTTACATTTTTTGTGTGTTTTTTTCATTTTTCAGATTTTTCCACAACATCATGTCTGTTGCTAAGCAAGAAGTTCTTGGTCATCATTTTACGGTCAGCCAAAATGAGATCTCTGTTCTGTACCAGAGGGAAACAGAACCTCTAAAAACCAAAAGGACCGAAGAGGAACTAGAACCTACACAAGTAAAAGAAGAAGAGTATGGATCAGAGCTTCTGCAGATTGTGATGAAAGAAGACCACATAGAACTGGGGCAAGAGGGTGATAGATGGACAGTTTCTGGACCTCTTGAAATCAAAGAAGAATCAGAGGAACTAGAACTGATCGAAATGAAGAAAGATGACCATGAATCAGAATCTCAGTCGGCGGTAAAGACTGAGGTTGAAGGTATCAATAACGATGAAAACCAGGATGTACTGAAGCAGGAAACTAAGACATTAATGGGAACAGATTGTGGATCTCCTGAAATCAAAAAGGAATCAGAAGAACTCGACCCCAAAGAAGTGAAGGAAGAGGAGCATGGATCAGGACCTCCACAGATGGTAAAGAATGAGGCTGATGGAATCAGTCAGGATGAAAACCAGGATGTACTGAAGCAAGAGACAAATACTTGGACCCTGACAAATTCTAGTGATGAAACAGATAAAAAAGCTGAACTAAATGGAAACAAAATCCTCATTCAGAACTTACTTAATGTGAAGAATCATCAGGAAATAAAGACTTACGAACCCTCGGAATCCAGCAGAGCTGAACTGCAAAAGAAGAGAGCTCAGAAAATCAGAAGTCAAAGTGTAGAGAAAGGGATGAAGGACAAAAACTTTCACAATGGTAAAAAATGTAAACAGTGTGAAGTCTGTAGTAAACGCTTCCAATTCACTAGTGATTTAACAACTCATATGAGAACGCATACAGGTGAGAGACCTTTCTCCTGTATAACTTGTGGAAAGAGTTTTAGTCAAAAAAGTAGCTTATCTACTCATCAGAGAACTCATACAGGAGAGAAACCTTTTTTATGTATAACTTGTGGAAAAGGTTTCGGTAACAAAAGTAGTCTGAATAGCCACATGAGAACTCATACAGGAGAGAAGCCTTTCTCGTGTTTAAGCTGTGGAAAGAGTTTCTTTCAAAAAAGTCAGTTATCCATACACCAGAGAACTCATACAGGAGAGAAGCCTTTCTCATGTATCACGTGTGGAAAAGTTTTCAATCAAAAATTTAATTTGAATAATCACATGAGTACTCATACAGGAGAGAGACCTTTCTCCTGTGTCACTTGTGGAAAAGGTTTCAATCAGAAATGTAAATTGAATAACCACATGAGAACTCACACAGGTGAGAAGCCATTCACATGTATCACATGTGGAAAAGGTTTCAGTCAAAAAAGTGACTTGTCTGTTCACCAGAGAACTCATACAGGTGTGAAGCCACTGTCGTGCATTGTCTGTGGAAAAGGTTTCAGTCAAAGAAGCAACTTGAAAAGACACCTGAGAACTCATACAGGAGAAAAGCCTTTCTCGTGTAATACCTGTGGAAAAGGTTTCCATCAAAAAAGTCATTTGATTAGCCACATGAGAACTCATACAGGAGAGAAACCTTTCTCATGCATAAGCTGTGGGAAGAGTTTCTTTCAAAAAAGTCAGTTATCTATTCACCAAAGAACCCATACAGGTGTGAAGCCGTTGTCGTGTATGGCCTGTGGAAAAGCTTTCAATCAAAAAAGTAACTTAAATAGACACCTTAGAACTCATACAGGAGAGAAGCCTTACTCATGTATCACCTGTGGAAAAGGTTTCAATCAAAAATTTAACTTGAATAGCCACATGAGAACTCACACAGGAGAGAAACCTTTCTTGTGTATCACATGTGGAAAAAGTTTCAATCAAAAATGTAAACTGAATAACCACATAAGGAATCATACAGGAGATAAGCCTTTCTTTTGTATAAGCTGTGGAAAAAGTTTCATTCAAAAAAGTGATTTGTCTATTCACCAGAGAATTCATACAGGTGTAAAACCTTTGTTGTGTGTCGCCTGTGGAAAAGGTTTCAGTCAAAGAAGTAACTTGAATAGACACATGAGAACTCATACTGGAGAGAAGCCTTTCTCGTGTGTCACCTGTGGAAAAGGATTCAATCAAAAATTTAATTTGAACAACCACATGACAACGCATACAGGAGAGAAGCCTTTCTTGTGTATCACCTGTGGAAAAAGTTTCAATCAAAAATTTAAATTGAATAACCACTTAAGAACTCATACAGGTGAAAAGCCTTTCTTGTGTATAAAATGTGGAAAAGGTTTCAGTCAAAAAAGTAATTTAAATACCCACATGAAAAATCATACAGGAGAGAAGCCTTTCACATGTATCACTTGTGGAAAAGGTTTCAGTCACAAAAGTAAATTGAGCAGCCACACGAGAACTCATACATGAGAGAAGCCTTTGTTGTGTATCCCGCACGGTAAAGGTTTTATTTAGAAAAGTAATTTGACATGCTACATGGGAACTCTTTAAGGAGAAATACTTTTACTTTTTGTTGTTGAGGTACACAAGGGCACAGGAAACCCAGCAGATTGCATTGGGTCACTGACCAGCAGAATAACTAATTCAATTAAATAAAATTGTATTTATATAGCGCTAATTCACGATACACATCATCTGAAGGCTCTTTCCAAAGTCCGACTCCATCAGATCCTCCAGGTTGGTGAGAAAGTTTCCTCTCTAAGGAAACCCAGCAGGTTGCATCAAGTCTCTCCAAGCAGCATTCACTCCTCCTGAAAGAGCGTAGAGCCACAGTGGACAGTCGTCTGCATTGTTGATGGCTTTGCAGCAATCCCTCATACTGAGCATGCATGAAGCGACAGTGGAGAGGAAAACTCCCCTTTAACAGGGAGGAGAACCTCCAGCAGAACCAGAACCAGGCTCAGTGTGAACTCTCATCTGCCTCGACCCACTGGGGCTTAGAGAAGACAGAGCAGAGACACAGAAAGCACAGAAGCTCACATTGACCCAGGAGTACTTTCTATGCTAGATGGTAATAGTGGATGATCTGCCTCCCCTGATGATGTCACAGCTAACAGAACACCAGACCAGGTGTACCTTCTATGAAGAGAAAAATGAAGAGAACAAAAAGTAAAAAGATGAAATAAAAACAAACAATGCAGATTGGAGAGTAGTAGGAGAACTCAGCAGAGAGAGAGAAATAGTCCCACCCCTCAAGTGATTTATATCCATTGATGAGTTGTCCCTGTAGCCAAATAATACAATGCTTCATGAGCTGTTAAATCATTGACAAATATTTCTATAAAAATGTATAGTTAATATGTTTGATAATTAAATTGGGAACAGATATAATCAATCAACCTGACAAAGAGTATCACTGAAGTGGACTCAGTGATTATACTGAAAATACACCAATCTAACATAAATCACTGTATAAACACACTGTAGTTGTGAAACATGGCTAAACTTGTGTCAATAGGAGGGATATTGAAACTGAAAGAACATTTTTAGCAGGAACATTTCCATTGATCCCAAAATGGGTTGACATATTCCCATGTTCACACCCAGATGCCATGACGGGGGTAAAAGCACTAGCCAAAACCTTGCAGATGGAAAAGAAGTGTAATGTGATGTACAGTGCGTTTGTATGATCAGTGTTTGAGTATATATTTTTCTATGATTGCTAATCAGATTTTTGTTTTCTCTGATTTTACTCCATATAAACATCCTGAGATGCCAATGAATGACCCGGTGGGGCCATCGCTGAGGACAGGCAGGGTGATGCGTCGTTTCCTCCCACAAGAAACACTGAATAAAAAACACGGTCATCTGATCCGGGAGGTTTCCGTCGCATATGAAGGCATCTCGGCACTTATCGTTATAAAAGATTTTGAACAGGAGGAAACTGTTGGGCCAGTGTTAAGATCTTTTATGCTTTGTAATCATAAAGCATTACCGTTTATTGCTCTATTAGCTGAACTTAGTATAAACCAAAGGTGCAGCTGTTCAGCTCACAGGACTTTGTGACCTTCACAGCAAACATAGGCGCTGATTCTCTGCAGCTGTTATGAGAAGAAGAAGGAGAATCCCTGCTGAACATGGAGTCTGACAAAAGAACCTTGGGAAACTGTTGGAGTGCCGACAATAAATACTGAAACATTGTATTAGTTCATTCAACTTGGCTCCACCTGGGAGAGGCTCTGCATTTTAATTTAACTTTGTTTAATTGCTTGGCCAAGATAGAAGACCTGTGTGTCTCAGCCGGATCAGTGTCTGTCGTCCTTCTGTAAGGTGAATATTAGAATCACACCTACAGTAGGCCTACACCGTTTTTAGTGTTTCTGCTGGTAAATCTCAGATATTTTCTTGTTGCTATGAATGTCCAGGACATAGTGCAGCATATATTAATATTTTTGAGCAATTAAATATCAATATGGAGTGGAAAAGTGAAAACATGGCAGTTCTGTATAAACAATAAAGTGAATGTAAACCTAAATTATTCTCCTTAGAAACTGGGATATTTCACATTATTTTGGAAAATAAATGGTAGATATACATCCATCCATCCATCCATTTTTCAACAAGCTTATCCCTTGTGGGGACGGTGACCGGGTGCTGGTGCTGATCTCCAGCTGTCAATGGGTGAGGGGGGGGGGGGGGTACAACCTGGACAGGTCGCCAGTCTATCACAGGGCGGATAGATACACATAGAGTTCTAATGTGAGGATTTTTATTCTCAGATGCCCAATATAATATTCAGTTCAACAATACTTTCTCAATTCCAAAAGAAAATGAAATGCTGGTGTAACTCAGAGGTTTCTTCAATGAGTTGTAGACGCTGATGGCTGCAGCCGTCCTGTAGCGGTCTGTCTTACAGCGGATCAGGAGAATCTCTGACTGAAGACACTGTTGTTGTTGTGCAACAGCCTGATAGCCAACTTTCTGCTGCTCGAGGCAAGGCCAGTTTATTTATAAAGAACTTTTCAGTAACGTGACAATTAATGTACATCAGGAATGTCTGTTATGTAGAACCACAAAACACAGAGGGCAGTGTGCAATTTTGTAACACTTGTTTTTAAATGACGATTGAAAAAGTGTGGTTTGACATTGAATTTATATCACAAATACATTTATTGAAAACAGTGGCATTAATCCCCACAATACAGGCCGGGTCTGGCTGTACGACGATAGTTTTGATGAGCAGGGTGTCATGTAGGTGAGAGTCATTCTTGTTCTCGGCCAGATCTTGTTAAGGTTCATAACCAACAATGTCTTCTCACACAGATCAAACTCAGCATTTTCTTAGTAAATGTTTGAATCTCTTGGAAGCTGCCTTTATCCAGCCGGCGGTAAAAGTCGACAGGAAGGAGGTGTTGGTGTTGACAGTGGCGCTCAGCATTACGCTGCAGCTCAATGAGCTCCAATTGCAGGTGGTTTGGAGCATTGGGCCACAGTCTGCTGCCCTCTGCTGGCAAATTACATTCCTTTTTTAATCACTGGTGTTCTGTACATTACTATTAATGTTATCAGAGACTGCAGCCGCGGGCCACATTTGGCCCCCAAGCCGGATTTTGGACAATCCTGCTGTACATGAACAGAAAGAAATTACAGAGGAACAGAACATAAGAGAAAACATTACTAGACTTCTTTAGTTTCATTGTAATAGGCTTCATCACTAACACTGAAAGCTTGGTTGTTTCTATTCATACACTTCCTTTGTTTCATTGTACTAAAAATAAAGTAAATCCTTAAAGCTAGAACTAAAAATAGGTTGTATAAGCTCAAAGCAATTGTCTTTGATGGAGCGTTTATCAGGCAGTTCAGAGCTCCGTTGGTCATAGATGGCATAGAAAGGGCAGGTAATGGGGACGGTGCGTCTTGTTTACCTAACATCCAGGAGAAATTGGGATAGCAGGCCTTTCAAGGCCGACTCAGGGGAGCCAATTTAGGTAACAGCAATGGTTTTCAGACTGACTCTTAGTAATTTTCTGTCTGTCTTAAAGTCTCACTTGTACATATCAATGGCGAATCCAAACAACCAGATTTATGGTCAATTCCACCAAAGCTCAGCTTCAACTTCTCCAAGTTCTATTCCCTCCCACCAGTGAGTTCAGTCCGGACCTGCGGATCTGAGCAAGGAGCACATCTAATTTTCAGTTCTCCTTGTGTGAATGCATGACATCCCCTTACATAGCTTAGCCAGCCTTGACATGGCATAAACCAGGTAACCGCCAGCTCAGATCTATTGTGTTGAGAGACCAGCTGACCAGATCCATAATTTACAATTCGGACGATAAGCAAAGAGAGGCTCCAAAAAGACTGACAGGAAGCAGAAGCAGGACAGATACAGGGCAGAAAGGAGAGTTTGAAAGAAAAAGGTCTGCCTTTACTGAGAGCAGGAAGGTGTAGGAATGTTGTACATTGTGTAGATTTTGCTCTACAAGCAAGTAAGGCGGGAAACAAATTCTTCACTGTTTTAACTGCATGCTTAGCTTCGCCATTACTTTGTGGATGTTTTTGATTACTTGTAACATGGCAAAACTGCAAACACAGCAAAAGCGGTACAAGAAAAATGAGGACCATTATCTCTAAGGAATGTCTGCAAATTCCAAATGGTGGATTACATCAGATGATCTTATGGGACTAAATTGAGCAATCTCCACAAATCTTGAGGCGTAATCCACAACCAGCAAATAGTTCCTGCCCCTTAGAGCAAACTGATCAAGGTTCTGCCACGGTCCTTTTGGATATTTTGATGGCATCAGTGGCCCAGAGTGACTCTCTCTCTCTGCTACAAGTGCAGCATTTGAAAACCATTTCTCTGAGCTGCTGGCTCAACCACACTGACTGCCGTGCTCGTTTCTCACATTTCACTACCCCTGGTGTCCTGCGTGTAGTCTATTAAGCACATCATTAGTTTAAGGAACAACAAGTCTATTACCTTCCAACAAAAGATCATCCTTCACTGTAGGAAAGGCTTTTTCAGCCCAGTACAAGCTAAGTGCTGTTTCACAGCTGTAATGTGCAGGCCACCCTTCCTCACACAGCTGCATCACACATGCACTATATGCTGTCCCTCTTAAGCTGAGACCATTAACCTGTCCATCACACCATCAACGTTACTATTAGCGTCCTCTAACGGCTCCCTTTGGGCCCCTGTTAGGTTTTCTGTCATGGGAGTGGGTGGCAGCATGTCAGCCGTCCACAGCTGTTTCCACCTAAGAGATGGAATAGGAATCCCTCCTGAGGCGCATTCCAAAGCACATCTAACGTCTGAGAGCTCAACAAACTCAGGAGAGGTTTATGATCTGTTTCCATTTGAAAATGTTTGCCAATGAGATAGTTACTGAACCGCTCACAAGCCCAGGTAAGACTCAAAGCTTCCTTCTCTAACTGTGCGTATCTCTGCTCTATCTAAGAGATTACCACACACAGGCATCTGTTCCCCACTCCTGACCCCATTTTTTGAAGTAACACCCTAACCGACCCATATGCTGATGCATCTGCTGAGACTTTGCATTCCTGGTTAGTATAATTAATAATAATTGATACTTTATTCATGCATGACCCAGAGTGCAGGCAGTTAGATCACACCGTGTACTTGTATCCTTCTCAGAGTGCAAGCGCGCTGCTCTAACCACTCGGCCACCACTCCCCTATCATACCTTGCTTACACAGGTGGGGATGAGAGCATTTCTTTCATGTCCTGGAACGCTCTGGCCTGATCAATCCCCCCTTATCCAACAGTTTTTCTTTCACAGGAGGTCTCTCAAAGGTTTATCTCCCTCTGCTAACTGTGGAATAAACTTTCTTAGATGGTTAACTACACCCAAAAAGCTTCTCAGTTCCCTGACATTGGTTGGTTCTTTCGCTTTTCTTAAAGCGTCAGTCTTGTTTGGGTCAGGTCACATTTATCAATGTTCAGTGTCATACCTGTAGCAGTAGGACTACTGTTCCCATAATGCTTAGAGTACACAGGATGTGAGGCCTGTACTGATTCCAGGTCAGAGATGAAAGCAGTTTGATACGACTGCAAATGGCGTCCCGTGTCCTCATTATACAATACCTGCCTCTTGCACACACTAGCTCAAAAAAAGTAGATCAACTTGTTTGAGCTTTCACAGTTGCCGTAGTTCCCCTGTAGTGAGAGCCAGTAACAAGCAGGCGCTGTTTTTGCTTGGCGACAGGAGACGCTGGAGGAACCAGATATTCACTAGTTGCTACCTACATAATGTCTATGGGGGGAACCGAATGTAATGGGGGAACACGGCTTGACGTAACAGCGGCATCATTCAGTTTGTTTTTCAGAGACAAGCTGATGTGTACACCGTGTAAACAGGACAGCTACGATTACAGCGTACAAGTGACCCTCATTAAAACATTGTGTGCACTGCTGCAGCATAGCTAGTCCTTACACTGCAAAAAGGGAACTAAAGGTGAGTGAAATTTTCTTGAAATCAGTGTAGTTTTCCTTGATTAGAGCCAATGGAATAAGATTTTTGCACCTAAAATAGGAATAATTCATCTCCATCATCTTGTTTCAAGTGCAGGATATCTATAATTATCTTAATTTAGGGGTAAAAATACTCATTCCATTGGCAAATAGTCTTATCTAGCTCCTCAAATCAAGGAAATATGTAGTAATTCCAAGAAATTTTTACTTACTTTTAGTTCCCTTTTTGCAGTGTACATCTGTTCTCTGCCACTTAAAAACTCCAAGGACCGGCCACACGAAAAACAAAACCGCATGAAGCTATTCATAGGTGTGCCACAAAACGGGCAAAACCAACTCCATAGCCGTCCATCCTTTGTCACCATGAACGCTCCTGTTATCACTTCTGGTTAGCTTCGAGGATGACAGTTTTTCCCTCCCACCTTCCTTTTTGTGGCCTCTATCTTTCCACAGAGTAATGGCAGCGCCATGTGGGCACCGTGTAAGGCGGTTCCTTGGCAGCAAGGCCTCAGTTAAATCGTCTCCCTCTGAAATGTTTGTGATGTTTGTTTATGTTGTGGCGATTGTACTGAAACAATAATTTCCCTCTGGGATTATTAAAGTATTTCTGATTCTGATTCTGACAGTCCCTCCATTTCCGGTCGATTTTGTCATTTGTAAATTTGTTTCCCGAAATGTAAATTTGTTACAGAACTTTTCTAAGTGTTTTGTGAGTTGTTAAATTGTTTTCGGAAAAGTAAGTTTGTTTCAGAGATCGTATTGTTGGTTTCGTCTCTTCTTCCAGAGACTTCTTCAGTCTGAGGAGTTCAACTCAGGCTTAGCCCATATAAATATCTTTATATAAATATATATGGCCATAATGATAATGGTCGTTAACAAACCAGAAGAGGAGAACAAATCCCTCCCTGGATTCTTCCTGAAAATACAGTAGATCTGACATGGTTGGAAAATAAAAAAGAAGGTAATCTTAATCACAAACCAACACAGGCATACGTCAATAGTTATTATGGTTGTATTCAAATATATACAGATGCATCTAAAAGTATAGGTTATGGGCTAGGTATTGCATTTTATGTTCCAGAATTCAATGTCAAAGTAAATAAAAGATTAAATGATGAATTGTCAGTACATACTGGAGAAATGCTAACAATATTGTTAACATTACAGTGGATAGAGGAAGTGAGACCATTAAGAGCAATTATCTGTTCAGATTCAAGTTCATCAGTAATCAGTATATAAATAAAGTAGATTAGACATCTTGATTGAAATACAGAAAGTATTGTATCAAATTCAAATGATCTAAATGTTATGTTTGTGTGGTTTTCAGCACATATAGGAATTAATGGGAATGAAATTGTAGATAAGATTGCTAAGGAAGCAAAAAATAGAACCATTGATATGATGTTAATCTCAAGTAAGACAGAAATTAAAAGTATCATTAAATGAAGACTGGAGGAAAGGTGGCAAAAGCAATGGGAAGAATAAAGGAGAGGAAGATGGTTTTATAGGATTCAATGGAAAGTCAGAGCAACGAGGATAGCAGAAAGAAATTAAAAAGAGGAAACCGTTATTTCAAGACTTAGATTTGGACATACTGGATTAAATGACACACGATTCAAAATAAGGAAACATATTTCAGGTAGATGTGAACATTGTGGACAAGAATAATCAGTAGAACATGTAGTGATGTGTTGTAAGAAGTATGAAGAAGAAAGAAGGAATTTGGTTAGAAAGTTACATTTGACCTGGTGGACATTCTGCAGAAGAATAAAAAAAAATTGATGTTATCAATATCTATTTAAACATCTAAGAATAACAGGAAATATTAGGATGATTTACTACTTAGGAATTGGTTTATATATATATATATATATATATATATATATATATATATATATAGCATCTGTAGAAATACGTAGTGTCACTCTGATCCACACTCCTTACCAGTTGGTGGCGGTAATGCGCACTGAAAAGATGTCTGCCAACCGCCATTAAACTCAAGAAGAAGAAGAAGCGGAAGTGTGCTGTGTGCTGATGTGTGGGACGCAGCTGGATCCGTTCAGAACCTTTAAGAGAAAGCAGAGCGGGCGGAACACCGAGCTGGAACCGGAGCTTGGAGCGTAAAGTGTGATGAATGAAGCCGAGCTGCTGAAGCTGAGCTCGGCTGCTTTTTCCTCCAAGAGACGGAGCCAGCAGCGTCCAGGAGCCGCTGAGGACCCAGAGACAGGGGGCCAGACAGGGGCCCCGCTCGGTGAGTCCCTCTGCTGCACACAGGGCCCCTCAGCGGCATCCTGTCCGCTAACTGCGCTCAGTTGAAGCCACGCTTCAGGCTGGATTACATGAACCGGACCAGCTGCTCTCATGGACCCGCTTCTGACCCGTTCTGACCCGGTTCTGATCGGTTCTGACTCTCATCAAAGCCCAGTAGAGGTCTGGAATGTGACGTCATCCTTAAATCATCGCAGTTTAGGACGCGGAGACTTCAAGTACAGTCTGGTAACTATGGAAACAGCGTTACTTTTGAGAGAACTGAATAATTAGAATCAGTTCATTAAAATGATTCGTTCACTAAGTCATTCAGTTCATGTAACTCCAGCCTCCGTTCCTTACAGTTTAAAGGCAGACAGCATGGCTGAGGTCACGTTTAGCGTTTGTAAATCTTGAACTGACCCATCGGAACGTATTTTTGACAAAGTCAAGTAATATTTTAAAAACTTTTATTTCAAGATGGTCGTCTAGGCCGTCCTCCTTTGATTAACGCCTCCTTTGACCAACTGTGGTGATCCAGTCTCTCCAGAGCTATTCTTATTCACCAGAGCTCATTTCTCCAAACCCTCCCTCCTCTGAATCAGAAATACTTTAATAATCCCAGAGGGGAATTATCTATTTGATTTATTATCCTCTCTGTTTAGACGCTCACAGCGACATGTGGAGACTGTAGCCGGTGTAATTAGCATCGTGTGGATGTATCTCCAAGCTTCTGGTGTTAGACGTACATTTTCTCCAGGAAATGTGTGAAAAGACGTAAATAGCAACAGAAGAAGCAGTGAAGTTTGTCACAGGAGTGACGATGTTTTTTCTGATTACATACCAGAAAAGGTTTAGAGAGCGCCTAGACATACCTACAGAAAAACATGGCTAGAACCATCATCTTTTATTATATTGCATTCAAATCTAAACCAGCTAGAATCTCCCTGCATCAGCCTGCAGCTGCATGTCAAAGAAAGAAATAAGAAAACAAGAAAAAGAAATGGAGAATTTTTGTGTGTTCCAACGTATATTCAATTCAGTTTTATTCATATAGCTCCAATTAAAACACGTCATCTCCAGTCTCTTTCCAAAGTCAGCTTCCATCAGATCCTCCAGGTTGGTGAGAAAGTTTCCTCTCTAAGGAAACCCAGCAGGTTGCATCAAGTCTCTCCAAGCAGCATTCACTCCTCCTGAAAGAGCGTAGAGCCACAGTGGACAGTCGTCTGCATTGTTGATGGCTTTGCAGCAATCCCTCATACTGAGCATGCATGAAGCGACAGTGGAGAGGAAAACTCCCCTTTAACAGGGAGGAGAACCTCCAGCAGAACCAGAACCAGGCTCAGTGTGAACGCTCATCTGCCTCCACCCACTGGGGCTTAGAGAAGACAGAGCAGAGACACAGAAAGCTCAGAAGCTCACATTGACCCAGGAGTACTTTCTATGGTAGAGAAGACAGAGCAGAGACAGAGAAAGCTCAGAAGCTCACATTGACCCAGGAGTACTTTCTATGGTAGAGAACACAGAGCAGAGACACAGAAAGCTCAGAAGCTCACATTGACCCAGGAGTACTTTCTATGTTAGAGAAGACAGAGCAGAGACACAGAAAAAGTATGTAATTAAAAACTGGTTGCCAGAACACCAAACTGGACTTCTTAGTTTAAAGATTTAAAGTGTTACCTTTACAGAGATGCCAAGCTTTTGCCTCTATTACTCCAAAGGGTTCACAAGCAGCATCAAATTTAATTTGAGTATTTTTTAGGTGTTTTTGTAATTTTGGGGGTGCCAGTTAAGGGGTTAATATGACTACTACTTGTCATTTGAACTTCATGCAGAGATGTAATCCACTAAGTCAGAGGAGTTATGTTAAAGTACCATGTGGGACTTTTTGGCAAACCAAGCTAAATTTTCTCTGGCTGAAACTAACTCTGGCCTGAGACTGTGACTCCTAATTAAAGTATGTCTAATTATTAAAGTATGTCTGATTATTAAAGTATTTCTGAATTATGGCTCAGAATCACCTCCCACTACCAGACAGTGGTTGTATGATACGTTTTCATCCTTAGAGCCTTGTTAGTATTGCAGTTATGAAAACAATAGTTGGTAATCCTGTTCAGAGACACTTTTTATTATACTGGGAAAAATCGTCCCTGCATCCTAAAAGTGGCAAATATATTATGTATTCACAAAAGGAGGACTAAAAATAAAATCATTCTCTGTGGGACCTGATGGATTCAGAGGGATTAATAAATCTCAGGTTATCTGCTTCATGGCACCTTGATGGATCGGATCACGGTAACTTACTTGTTTATGCCCAGCTGCTGTTCTGCGTGATCAATAATCGCTTGTCTTTTATGATTTGATAAAAATATGAATTCATTTTTTAAAGGTGTAAAGTGCACGTTTTGAAGTTAAATATTCCTTATTTTCTTTCCCAAACATGGCCAACAGGTAAAATGAGTTTTCCTCCGTTTATCGCAGCGACCTCTATAGGCTGGATTAGTCAGTTAATGAGAGCGTGATTCAGGCCAGATCCTGTGCTCTCGTTCCCCTGCTACTTTGAGTATCTACATTGGACCAGAAAGCAAAAGAAAAATTATAAAAAGATGGCTACCTTTTATAATACATACTAACATATGATTTTAGGAAAATAATTATTCTATAATAATAACATTTTGGAAAAAAAAGGTAATTCACCCAATATCTTACTGCCACGGAAGAGGACTAGGGCCATTCAAAAAAATAAAAAGTCTATTTTTTTCTCAGAAATCTGAGAATAAAGTCACAATTGTAAGCCAGAACTGAGGATATTAGCATCATCTGCAAATAATCTAAAATGTAATGTTTTTGAGACTAAATATGTATCATTAATATAAAGGATAAAAGTAAAGGACCCAACAATGACCCCTGCGGTAGACCAGTGGTCAATGTCAGTAACGGCGAATCAGTATTTTAAATGTGAACACACTGTGATCTATTCTCTTAATAACTCTTGATCCAAGAAAGAGTCACACTCCTAATTCCATATCTACAAAGTTTTTTTAAGCAATAATTTATGATTAACAGTATCAAAAGCTTTAGTTAGGTCTAAGAACACTCCTACAGTGTATTGTTTATTATCAATGGCATCAAATATTTTTTCCACAAGATCAACAAGTGCCAGAGCAGTGGACCTATCAGGTCTGAACCCATATTGCTGTTCACAGAGAATATTATGTTTTACAGTAAAATTATATAATATTTTATGAAATATTTTTTCCAATATTTTTGAAAATTAAGATAAAAGGGAGATCGGCCTGTAATTAGAAAAGTCATGCTTGTCCCCACCCTTGTAATCACGGATAACCTTAGCAATCTTCATCTTTTTTGGAAACCTGCCTAACTGCAAGGACTGGTTACAAATGTGTGCAAGTGGTTTGGCAATATACTCAATGATTTTGTTTAACACTGACATATCTAATCCATTGCAGTCTTCTGATTTTTTTTTACTTTTAAATCTTAAAGGGCATGTGATTTTGCAATGCATTGTGGGATGCAGTAGCAAATACATGAAAAGCTGGATGACTTTAAATTTCCTGCTTTTCTAAGAACAGAAGCTGTAATCTTTGGGCCAGAGTCTCCGAAAAAAAACAACTTCTTAATCAATCACTTAATCTGGGTGGCATTAACTTGGCCTCTGGTAATAAAGTAAAAAATCTTGGTGTTATTTTTGACAAAGACATGTCATTTAAATCCCATATTAAACAGGTTTCCAGAGTTTCCTTTTTTCAACTCCGGAATATCGCCAGAATTAGAAACATTCTGTCCAGAAGTGATGCTGAAAAACTAGTCCATGCATTTGTTACTTCAAGGCTGGACTATTGTAATTCTTTACTATCAGGAAGTCCACAAAATGCAGTTCAAAGCCTTCAGCTGATCCAAAATGCTGCAGCAAGAGTTCTTATGAAAATCAACAAGAGGGATCATATTTCTCCAATTTTAGCTTCCCTTCACTGGCTTCCTGTTAAATCAAGAACAGAATTTAAAATTCTCCTTCTAACGTATAAAGCCCTTAATAATCAAGCTCCATCATATATCAGAGCTCTGATTACCCCGTATGTTCCTAACAGAGCACTTCGCTCTCAGACTGCAGGTCTGCTGGTGGTTCCTAGAGTCTCTAAAAGTAGAATGGGAGGCAGATCCTTTAGCTTTCAGGCTCCTCTCCTGTGGAACCAACTCCCAGTTTTGGTCCGTGAGGCAGACACCCCGTCTACTTTTAAGACTAATCTTAAAACTTTCCTTTGTGACAAAGCTTCTAGTCAGAGTGGCTCATGTTACCCTGAGCTATCTCTATAGTTATGCTGCTATAGGCTTAGGCTGCTGGAGGACATCAGGGTCTATTTCTCTCACTCTGCTGAGTTCTCCTACTGCTCTCCAATCTGCATTGTTTGTTGTTATTCCAGCTTTTAACTTTTTGTTCTCTGTCATTTTTCTCTTCATAGAAGGTACACCTGGTCTGGTGTTCTGTTAGCTGTGACGTCATCAGGGGAGGCAGATCATCCTCTATTACCATCTAACATAGAAAGTACTCCTGGGTCAATGTGAGCTTCTGTGCTTTCTGTGTCTCTGTTCTGTCTTCTCTAACCCCCAGTAGGTCGAGGCAGATAAGCGTTCACACTGAGCCTGGTTGGTGAAGATTCTCAGTCATCCAGGTCATGGTCATTCCAAAAAAAATTTAAAAAACAAAGCAGCTGGACTTGTTTTCCATAGTTGAAGACGTTTCGCTTCCTCTCCAGGAAGCTTTCTCAATTCAAAAGGTCTGGAGTAATGAGTACCAAGCTTTATACTACTACCCAAACAAAGGCCTTGTAATGGCTTAGATGACATGCAAATTCAACAGGTCAACAACAAACAGGTCAAACAGGTCAACCCATTAGTAATGGGCGGTCGTTAAAGCCATTGACCAGCAGATTGAACCGAAACTGGTCTACTCCTCTGTAACGAGGAGTTGTTAGGTTTTTTTATTGGCTTGGCTTAAAGGAACAATGTTTTGATCATCCATATGTCTTATAGAAATACAAATTAATTTAACTGAATTATTCTGCTGGTCAGTTACCCAATGCAATATTGCTCCCCACTGTCACTTCTGCATAGGTAACCAACCTTTAACAGCTGTAACAGACACTGGCACAATAGAGAGTGCAGTCATCTCTACCCGCCCCGGTGTGTACGGAAGGCTCCATAAGTTCCACTGAAAGATGAATGGAATGGAAGACGAACAGAACACCTACTGTTGAAAGTATTAAGCCAAAGTTTTAATATTTTCTTTTTGTTTTTTATTTTTCAGATTTGACACAACATGATGTCTTTCGTTAACCAAGATGTTCTTGATCATCAATTTATTGTCAACCAAAAAGAGATCTCTGTTCTGTACCAGAGGGAAACAGAATCTCTAAAAACCAAAGGGATGAAAGATGAACCACAATCTTTACAAGTAAAAGAAGAGTGTGGATCAGAACCTTTTCAGATTGTGAACAAAGAAGACCACATAGAACTGAAACAAGAGGCCAATGCCTTAATGGGAACAGAAATAAAAAAAGAATCTGAGAAATTTGAATTTAACCAAATGAAGGAAGATGATCATGAATCAGAATCTCAGCTGATGGTAAAGACTGAGGTTGAAGGTATCAGTCTCGATGAAAACCAGGATGTACTGAAGCAGGAAACTGATACATTAATGGGAACAGATTCTGGATCTCCTGAAATCAAAGAGGAATCAGAAGAACTAGACCCTAAAGAAGTGAAGGAGGAGGAGCATGGATCAGGACCTCCGCAGATGGTAAAGAATGAGGCTGATGGAATCAGTCAGGATGAAAACCAGGATGTACTGAAGCAAGAGACTGATGCCTTGACCCTGACAACTTCTAGTGATGAAACAGACCATCAACAACCTGAGGTAAATGGAAACCAAATCCTTCTTCAGAACTTCATTAAAATGGAGAATCATCAGGAAATAAGGAGTTACGAAGCCTCAGAATCCAGCAGAGCTCAACCGGAACAAAAGAGAATTCAGAAAACCATAAGTCAAAGTGATGATGTGGAGAAAGGAATGACAGTCAATGGTAAAAAATGTAAACAGTGTGAAGTCTGTGGTAAATATTTCCAATTCACTTTTGATTTAACAACTCATATGAGAACTCATACAGGTGAAAGACCATTCTCCTGTAAAACCTGTGGAAAGAGTTTTAGTCAAAAAAGTAGCTTATCCACTCACCAGAGAACTCACACCGGAGAGAAGCCATTCTTGTGTATAACCTGTGGGAAAGGTTTCAGTTATAAATGTAGTTTGAATAGCCACATGAGAACTCATACAGGAGAGAAGCCTTTCTCATGTATCACATGTGGAAAGGATTTCAATCAGAAATTTACTTTGAATTGCCACATGAGTACTCATACAGGAGAAAAGCCCTTTTCCTGTATCACTTGTGGAAAAAGTTTCAATCAAAAATGTAAATTGAATAACCACATGAGAACTCACACAGGCGAGAAGCTATTTTCATGTATCACCTGTGGAAAACATTTCGATCAAAAAAGTGAATTATCCATTCACCAGAGAACTCATACAGGTGTGAAGCAATTGTTGTGTATTGCCTGTGGAAGAGGTTTCAGTCAAAGAAGTAACTTGAATAGACACATGAGAACTCATACAGGAGAGAAGCCTTTTTCCTGTATCACTTGTGGAAAAAGTTTCAATCAGAAATTTAAATTAAATAACCACATGACAACTCATACAAGTGAGAAGTTGTTCTCATGTATCACCTGTGGAAAAGGTTTCAATCAAAAATGTAAGCTGAATAGTCATATGAGAACACATACAGGAGAGAAACCTTTCCTGTGTACAAGCTGTGGGAAAAGTTTCTTTCAAAAAAGTCAGTTATCTATTCACCAGAGAACCCATACAGGTGTGAAGCTGTTGTCGTGTATTACCTGTGGAAAAGCTTTCAATCAAAAAAGTAACTTAAATAGACACCTGAGAACTCATACAGGAGAGAAGCCTTACTCATGTATCACCTGTGGAAAAAGTTTCAATGAAAAATGCAATTTGAATAGCCACATGAGAACTCATACAGGAGAGAAACCTTTCTCATGCATAAGCTGTGGGAAGAGTTTCTTTCAAAAAAGTCAGTTATCTATTCACCAAAGAACCCATACAGGTGTGAAGCCGTTGTCGTGTATGGCCTGTGGAAAAGCTTTCAATCAAAAAAGTAACTTAAATAGACACCTTAGAACTCATACAGGAGAGAAGCCTTACTCATGTATCACCTGTGGAAAAGGTTTCAATCAAAAATTTAACTTGAATAGCCACATGAGAACTCACACAGGAGAGAAACCTTTCTTGTGTATCACATGTGGAAAAAGTTTCAATCAAAAATGTAAACTGAATAACCACATAAGGAATCATACAGGAGATAAGCCTTTCTTTTGTATAAGCTGTGGAAAAAGTTTCATTCAAAAAAGTGATTTGTCTATTCACCAGAGAATTCATACAGGTGTAAAACCTTTGTTGTGTGTCGCCTGTGGAAAAGGTTTCAGTCAAAGAAGTAACTTGAATAGACACATGAGAACTCATACTGGAGAGAAGCCTTTCTCGTGTATCACCTGTGGAAAAGGGTTTAATCAAAAATGTAAACTGAATAACCACATAAGGAATCATACAGGAGATAAGCCTTTCTTTTGTATAAGCTGTGGGAAAAGTTTCATTCGAAAAAGTGACTTATCTATTCACCAAAGAATTCATACAGGTGTAAAACCTTTGTTGTGTGTTGCCTGTGGAAAAGGTTTTAATCACAGAAGTAACTTGAATAGACACATGAGAACTCATACCGGAGAGAAGCCTTTCTCGTGTGTCACCTGTGGAAAAGGTTTCAATCAAAGATTTAATTTGAACAACCACATGACAACGCATACAGGAGAGAAGCCTTTTTCGTGTGTCACCTGTGGAAAAAGTTTCAATCAAAAATTTAAATTGAACAACCACATAAGAACTCATACAGGTGAAAAGCCTTTTTTGTGTATCAAATGTGGAAAAGGTTTCAGTCAAAAAAGTAATTTGAATACCCACATGAAAGATCATACAGGAGAGAAGCCTTTCACATGTATCACTTGTGGAAAAGGTTTCAGTCACAAAAGTAAATTGAGCAGCCACACGAGAACTCATACAGGGGAGAGGCCTTTCTCTTGTACCCGTTGTGGAAAAGGTTTCAGTAAAAAAAGTAATTTAAATACCCACATGAAAGATCATACAGGAGAGAAGCCTTTCTCATGTATCACATGTGGAAAAGGTTTCAGTCACAAAAGTAAATTGAACAGGCACATGAGAACTCATACAGGAATGAAGCCTTTCTCGTGTATACCTTGTGAGAAATATGTTTGTAAAAACATTGAATAGTCTCATGACTCAAAGGACAGATGCCTTTTACATGTATACCTTGTGGAAACGGTATCATTCATAAAAGTAGTTTGACTTGCAATGTTAGAAACCATTCAAAATAGAAACCTTTCCCATGTTGTACTTGTGGTAAAAGTGTTGGTTGTAGTTATAATTCTTCATTGTTCATTGAAGTACTCAAAATACCCCATTAGAACTTCACACAAATGAGCAATTTTTAATTTAGGTTGTTTCACTAATGTTAGAGGCCTTTGCTTAGGGCAAACTGAATGTTAATAAAAGAAAGACCTTGAATAATTGTATCTTATTATGTTAGATCTGTGTTGTCTATTTGAGATCTCGTGCATTGAACTTGTTCAGACCTAGCATTTTCATGCTATAGTCAAGAGCTTTTAGCATGACACACTTGAAATAGTAATAAATTAATAGCTACCACTATAATGATGACATTGATGTTACAATGTGAACTCTGTCAAGTTACAACAAACTGGTCTACTGAATGTCGGTTAAAAACTAATAAATCAAGTATTTCTGTCAAGATGATGGCATGCGCAGCTCGATTCACATAACCTTTATTTAAATCAAATTAAATTAGTTTATATTGTGCCAATTTACAACACATGTAATCTCAAGGGACTTTACAGAGTCAATTCTATTAAATCATATAGATTGGTCAAATGTTTTCTAAGGAAACCCAGCAGATTGCTTTGAGTCACTGACTTGCAGAATAACTAACATCTTTGAAGACAGACCTTATATTTAATAGACCACATTTAATTGTTTTATTTTTTGGTTCAAAGTGATCCGTATTGATTTTTATTAGATTTTTATGATTTGTTCCTTTTAGATCAGTTTTTGATCTGTTAAGTTTTGGCCGTGGGAAAGACACCGTCTCAATAGGATAATGGGTGGGTAACAGTACAGAAGCTGCAGAGAGGTGTGTTAAACTACGGCTCTGCTTCCTGGTCTGGACCCTGGGTTGTCAGCATTTAGGAGAACTAATAAATCTGGCCAGATTCCTAGAAAGAAGAGCTGCACCATCCAAGGTGGGATGAATGCCGTCTCTCCGGATCAGACCAGCTTTTCCCCAGAAAGTTCTCCAGTTATCAATGTAGCCCACGTCGTTTTCAGGACACCACCTAGACAACCAGCGGTTGAATGACGACATGCGGCTAAACATGTCATCACTGGTCAGATCAGGCAGGGGACCAGAGAAAATGACAGAGTCCGACATAGTTTTAGCAAACACACACCGAAGCAACACCAACTTTGGTGACCTCTGATCGGCGTGACCGGGTGTCATTACCGCCAGCGTGAATAACAATCTTACTGTATTTACGCTTATCCTTAGCCAGTAGTTTTAGGTAGGATTCTATGTCGCCCGTTCTGGCCCCTGGCGTCAAGGAAGTTGCATGTGAACTCATCAACCTCCAAAGAAAGTTACAAGAGAAACAAACTGACCGAGAAGGAAGGGCCAGGAGGGACAACATTCATTGCATGGAGTAAAAGAGGAAAATGGTGCTGAGGCAATGGGTGCTTTTGTGGAAAACTTACTCCAAGAAGAACTTGAATTGCCACCCTTCTACCAGCTTAACATGGAGACAAGGTAAATGTATTAATATAGCACTTTTCAGTAACAACGCCATTCAAAGTGCTGTACATGAACACAAAAACATGTCATTCATGACATGTTTCATGAATTGGCACTATATAAATAAAATAGAATTGAATTGAATTGAAAAACATTACTACATTTCCTACTCTCCATAAATTATTTACTTGATGATTTGTTGTTGTATTGCTATCTGATTTGTTTTCAATGTTCTTGTGTGTTATGAAAAGCGCTTTTGAAATAAAATGCATTATTCTTTAGCCTCATTGTAAGTAACAGGTTTCATCACTAATATTCAAAGCTTAATTGTTTATTCATACATTAACAAGTTTCAATACTAAAATAAAGCAGTTGTTTCATTGTAATAACAAAGCAACATGCAGATAGCATCATAAAGCATAGAATCACAGTATTGATTGTTTCTATTCATAAAAAATAAACTAGGTAAGTCCTTGGGGATTTCTGATCTAGGGTAGACTTGTCCAACTAGAAGTAAAATAAAGCAGGCTTAATTGTATCTATTCATAGACTTCTTTTGTTTCATCGTAATAAAAATAAATATATAAAATAAAGTAAATCCTCAAAGCTACAAATAAAAATAGATCTCTTATCTGACTTGACCAACACTATAATTTCCAGACTTAATACCAGCGAGTCAGCTACTGCAACGACTGTGCAGGTAGGTGAGCTTCAATACACACACACACACACACACACACACACACACACATATATATATATATATATATATATACATATACATTATACATATATACGTGTGTGTGTGCGAGTGTGTCCAGAATGAAAATTCTTTGATATTTCACCTTGACCTTCACAAGTAAAAAAAAATTATTATTTTTTTGCTTATATGGAAGTTTGCTCCTTATTCTATGACCAGATTTCAAATCTGAAACCTTGTTTTTATAAAATATGTTTACATTTAAAATTTACAACAGTCCTGTAGTGGTTTGAAACACTAGAACCATGTAACTTTTATTCAGTCAGATAATAAGAGGCTTACTGTGTGCGCGAGGACTTGTGGTTCCACGGTGTAAGGTGCGTGAGATAAAGGCTCGAATAAACCCAAATGCAAGGAGGTGGAGGAGTGCAGTGTCCCGCCGGGTCTATCATGTCCCATAACATTGCCAATCCCTTCCTAGTTCAAAGCCAACCAAATTTAAGCTGATATTTGGGTAACTTTGGCAATTAAAGTTGTTCAGTTCAGATAAGCTCCAATTCAAGTTAATTTTTGAGCCTCTGGTTTGTGCCCCCTCATACTCAGGGTTTCCTGAAATTTCATAGTGAAAGTAACACAAAAAAAACATTAAATACATTTAAACCACAAACCATGTGTTTTTAAACAGCTAGTTTTTTTTTTGTTTTTTTTTAAAAACACTTAAAATCTTTTGGAAAATTCAAGAATCCTTGTTTGCACTATTTGATTACAGGATGTTATCTTTAGGGGTTATTACATCACATGAGTTAAAGAGGCCCTGTTGGTATTTCATACAGTAAATTTCATACCTGTTAAAAAGAATCTGCAGCATAAAATGAGAGTATCTTAAGTTTTTCATCGTCACAGTTTCTTTTTTCGTTGACAGTGTTTTATAATTCAGTGTTTTATTTAGCAATATTTTATTTTTCAAATGCCAGCTCTCTTTTACAATATCGATGTAAATGAAGGAACATATTTAGAGAATCAATTTAATACAATTGATTATAATACTCCCAGCATTATTAAGATAAATTAGGATAAATCTTACCATTTGACTAAGATTTTAGAAAATCAAAGTATATCAGTTTCCTGATTTTAAATGTCAGAATTTATGCGATGAAAACATGCGATTTTTCATTGCAATTAACATGCAATGAAAACTGCTGCAACATTTGCTATATTAGTGTGATTCTAAATTACTTCTAGACTTTATATCACGGTGAATGAAATATAGTTCAAAAGGAAATTAAAGCTCATAAAACCACCAGCAAAGTCTCATCCTTATCCAGATGCTACAAATACCCTGAAGACAAGTCTGAGGTCAACATCCACCCAGAGGAGACCTGTGGACCTCCAATCTCCCCTTAACAGAACCAAACTCTACGCAAATAAAAAATAGATAATTATTATTGCTGTTTAAGAGAACATCTGAGTAAACTGTTCAACTAAAATAAGGGTTTTTATTTCAGATAATATACTTTAAAACGATTTTTAAAGGGATTTAATTGTTACTGTGAATCGGATCTCTGCCACCCCGCAGCAGAAGGTGGCGCTACTGCGCCAGCAGCTGGGAGCTAATGGTAGTTAACCAACCGGAAGAGGAGGAGCAGGAAGCGGAAGTGTGCTGATGTGTGGGACGCAGCTGGATCCGTTCAGAACCTTTAAGAGAAAGCAGAGCGGGCGGAACACCGAGCTGGAACCGGAGCTTGGAGCGTAAAGTGTGATGAATGAAGCCGAGCTGCTGAAGCTGAGCTCGGCTGCTTTTTCCTCCCAGAGACGGAGCCAGCAGCGTCCAGGAGCCGCTGAGGACCCAGAGACAGGGGGCCAGACAGGGGCCCCGCTCGGTGAGTCCCTCTGCTGCACACAGGGCCCCTCAGCGGCATCCTGTCCGCTAACTGCGCTCAGTTGAAGCCACGCTTCAGGCTGGATTACATGAACCGGACCAGCTGCTCTCATGGACCCGCTTCTGACCCGTTCTCACCGGTTCTCACCGGTTCTAACCCGCTTCTGACCCTCATCAGCAGCTCCATAGTGTAGAAACACCTGGACTACATTATTCTATAGGAATAGAGAATCTGTGTGATTGATGAAAGCTTTTAACTGACCAGTAAAGGTTCATAAATGTTAAACTGGTAGTTTGGATTTCACAGATGATAAAAAGCATCAGAAACATTTTATCAGATCAGTTTTTCTTGTCATCAGGTTGGAAACGTATTTGCCTTTCTTTACATTAGAAACTATAAATATATTTTTTCCCCTGAAGGTCATTTAACATTTGGGCTCTAAATGAGATTTATTTACCTGGACTGGGAGCAAAGGTGTCTCTTTTGATTGGACAGGCTGCAGACCCCTGGGTGGGCCCTGCAAACCTGGGCTAGATTATTCTGAAGTGACGGCACACAAAATCATCATTTAAAGAAAAGTCAAAACAGGTTTGTAATCTGTGTGAGGTCTAAATGGCTCTACGTTAAAATAAATCCTAGTTTAAAAAGAGAAAAACTTGTAAACTTTTCTTAATAATTATTCTCGTTCTTAATTAGTTGAGCTCAAGGTTTTTTTTGGAGCCATTAATGAAATTTCATATATAAAATTATGACATAATAATCATATTAATTCAGGGGCACTTCTGTTGCAAATGTTACTCTACCTGATTTATTGGTGATTGGACAAAGAACAAAAACTAATTCTTGAGCACCCAAAGGTTTTTCTAAGTAAACTCAGATTTCTGAATCCACACCTTGACTATAACTGCAGAAATCTGAACTGAGTCAGTTGAATAATTTTTTCAACAAAGGTCTCAGTTGATTCCTTAAAGGGTTTATTTATGTCTGGAGAACAGGGTTGGTCACTTTGTTCCCTCGCTGTTTTGTCGTTAAGATTGTTTCATTTTCAGGAAGTCGTTCAGGAATGAAATGGAGCCATTTGCTGCAGGACGTCTCATCCTGACTACGTTTCACCTTCTCTTTATGGCTCCAATAAATATCTCCCAGCAAAAGATTACTCTGTTAATTTAAGATCAGAATTCCTTTATTGTCCCACAGTGGCAAACAGACACACAGTTACACACAATTAATAGCAATGAAAGGAAGAAGGAAAGAACAAACTAGTTTAATCTACAATTAGCTGTAAGGAAAGACTAAGAGTAGAAGATAAAAAGTAAACACTAGGGTAAATAAATACTGCAATATGGAAAAAAAATATATTTTCACAGTGGAAGTCTCCAGTCTATTTGCGTAACACATGATTAGATTAGATTAGATTAGATTAGATTAGATTAGATTCAACTTTATTGTCATTACACAGGTACAGGTACAAGGCAACGAAATGCAGTTTAGGTCTAACCAGAAGTGCAATAGCAGCAAGTGCAGGATAAACAATGGTTCCATGAGTACAGGACATGGGTTATTACTGAATAAATATAGAGATGTATACTTTAGACAGAATTTTACTGATAGATTTGTCCTATGAGTATAATATATAGATAACTAGTATTTTGAACTAAATTTACAACTAGATATGTACCGAATATAATATACAGGTGGATATTACTGTGAGTAGAGTTTTACAGATATGTACAATAGCATGATATACAGATGATTGTTATAACAGAGTTTACATGTACTATGAATATATGTACAGATGGCTATTACTATAGGCAGAATTGTGAGCATGATATACAGGTAGCTATTACTATAGAATTAATGAATAAAGTTTGGACAGCAGCTATTTAAATTAAAGTGCAGTGGAAGGTAATTGCATATTACAGTTAAAGTAAGGTATTGCAAATGTATATGTAAACGGTTGGTAATGTGAATAAACAGTCAGCAGTGCAAATCAATATTCAGTCATAGTTAGTAGTGCAGGATGCATGTAAACAGTTACAATAGTAACAGTCAGGAGTGCAGGTGAACATTACAGTCTAGTAAATAACAGAATAACAAAATGGAGGTAGGTGTGAGTAGGGAGAGGAGAGTCTATCAGTGAGGGTTAGAGTTCAATAAAGAGACAGCTCTGGGCAAAAAGCTGTTCTTTAGTCTGCTGGTTCCGAACCGCCTGCCGATACTAGGATATGGTTAATAAACACAGCCACCCATCCTCTCCTCTTACCACTGTGTCTCCTCCTGTCGGCTCTGATCATGTGGAAACTGTCAATGTTAGCCAGGTCTCGGTTAGCATCAGCAAACTAGCCTCTATACAGTTTCTGGTGTTTCATGACAGCATCCAATTCCTCCGCTTTGTTTGTTAGGGAACGAACATTTCCCATGAGGGTAGAAGGAAGTGCAGGTCTGTATCTTCGTCTTCAGGGATATCGGCTCCTCCCGCCCGTCTGCCCCGGGTTTTTCTTCTGATCTGCGTGAGAATATCTGGCCGAGCTGCAGCTACAGAGGATTAATTGTTAGCCAGCGCTGGTAGCTGGTCCCTGAAGGAAACAATAAGTGCATGCAGGTTTCCATCGTCTCCGAGAGAAAATCCCGTGTAGAGCCAAACCCCAAAATGGTTTGATCCGTAATGAAAACATAAAAAGAAAAACCAGGAACATAATAAAGTATAGAAAACTATAGAAAAAAGATTCAATTCAATTAAATGTTATTTATATGGCGGTAATTCATGAAACATGTCATCTCAAGAAACTTTACAAAGTCAAAATCAATCATATTATACAGATTGGTAAAAAATTTCCTATATAAGGGAACCAGTTGATTGCATCAAAGTCTCTCCAAGCAGCATTCACTCCTGAAAGCCTCAATTAATGATGAAAAATATGCTGCTCTAACTCTGCGAAGGGTCTTGTTATACAACAATAGACTGTCCCTCAAGATTAAGTAAGATTCCTCTTGGTGTGTAGAGCGCCATTTTCTCTCCAATTTCCTAACATTGTACTTCAAGGAATGCAGCTCTGAATTATTTCCTCACAACCCTCTGGACAGGGTTGTGAGGAAATACTGTTAATTCTTCACAATCAATGCCATATGTCAGAACAAGGTCTAAAGTATGGAGCCGAGAATGTGTCGGTTTATTCACATTTTGAGCAAAACCAATTGAATCTAGGATAGTTTTAAAGGCTATACTAAGGTTATCACATTCTGTGTCAACATGAATGTTAAAATCACCCACTATAATAACCTTGTCAGTATTTAACACCAAATCAGATAAGAAGTCTGACAACTGATCCAAAAACTGAGAGTAAGGGCCTGGTGGACGATACAAAACAACAAACAGAAGAGGTTTTAGTGCTTTGCAGTTTGGATGAGGGAAACTGAGGGTTAAATGTCCAAAAGAACTGTAGTTATTAATTGGCCTGGGACTAATTAATAAATCAGACTGAAAGATGGTTGCCACCTCCTCCTCTTCCCACAGATCTGGGATTGTGGAAATTTGAATAATTGGAGGGAGTTGACTCATTTATACTAACGTAGTCCTCTTGTAGCCAGGTTTCTGTGAGACAAAACAAATCAATCTGTTTATCAGAAATCAATTCATTTACTAACAAAGTCTTTGGAGGGAGAGAGCTTATATTTAATAGACCACATTTAATTGTTTTATTTTTTGGTTCAAGATGAGCCGTATTGATTTTTGTTAGATTTTTATGATTTGTTCCTTTTAGATTAGTTTTTGATCTGATTTTGCATTGTTTGTCGTCATTTCAGCTTTTAACTTTTTGTTCTCTTTCATTTTTCTCTTCATAGAAGGTACACCTGGTCTGGCGTTCTGTTAGCTGTGACATCATCCAGGGGAAGCAGATCATCCTCTATTACCATCTAACATAGAAAGTACTCCTGGGTCAATGTGAGCTTCTGAGCTTTCTGTGTCTCTGCTCTGTCTTCTCTAAGCCCCAGTGGGTGGAGGCAGATGAGCGTTCACACTGAGCCTGGTTCTGGTTCTGCTGGAGGTTCTCCTCCCTGTTAAAGGGGAGTTTTCCTCTCCACTGTCGCTTCATGCATGCTCAGTATGAGGGATTGCTGCAAAGCCATCAACAATGCAGACGACTGTCCACTGTGGCTCTACGCTCTTTCAGGAGGAGTGAATGCTGCTTGGAGAGACTTGATGCAACCTACTGGGTTGCATCAAGTCTTGACAAGCAGTCAAAATATTGATGTTCTACTGCTGTGAGGCTGCCAGTCCAGCAACTGGTCAATGGAAGATGAACTGAGAACCTACTGTTGGAGATATTGAGCTAAAACCTTTATATCTTGAATAGACATATCAACTTATACAAATCTGCCGTGTGGAGCCACAGTTGTAAGATTCAAAGTAATATTTCCTTTACTGCTCATCTAAGATTGTTATTAAAATGTCATGTAGATGGTTTAACAGAAATAGGGAAAAGCAATGCTGTTTCTAATGGATAGTTTGTGTGCATAGGATCTGAGCATGTAGCAACAGTGGGAAGGAAACCTCCCCAATAATAGGAAGAAAGCTCCAGCAGAATTAGAACCTGCTGCAGACAAAGATCTTACAAGTTAATATCTTTGTCTTAAATGTTTCTCAATTATGCAAGTTTTCCATGCATTTGCTGGAGTCTGGAGGGACTAGACTGCCCTCATGAAGTGTTGGGGGTCTTCCTTGTGTGGTTAAATCAGCTTTAGCATCTGTCCTCCAGTCTGTCTTTTTATCAAAAATGTGCTCATTGTGATATTCAAAAATTTCCCTTTGTCCTGGATTTTGATGAACAACTGAGTTGGGGCTGGGCAATATGGCCTAGATCAATATTGCAATATATTGAGCAGTTCACCTTGATAACAATAAATGGGTGATAAAAGTATTCTACATCTATAATTACCGGTTATCTCTATGGGGCGATGTGGCACAGAGGTTAGGGAGTCTGTCTTGCAATTGGCGGGTTGCCGGTTCGATTCCCTGCTCTGTCTGTGTCTGTCGTTGTGTCCTTGGGCAAGACACTCAACCCGCATTGCCTGCTGGCGGTGGTCAGAGGGACCGGTGGCGCCGGTGCATGGCAGCCTCACCTCTGTCAGTCTGCCCCAGGGCAGCTGTGGCTACTAACATAGCTCACCACCGTCAGGGTGTGAATGTGTGTGTGAATGGGTGAATGACTGAATTGTAGTGTAAAGCGCTTTGGAGGTCGTCAAGACTAGTTAAAGCGCTATACAAGTACAAGCCATTTACCATTTAAGAACAAGGGACAGTCTTTTTAAGTCAGCAATATGCATGATTGAGATGTTTGACAGGGTTTGATATAGTGAAAAGTTATTGATGCTAAAGATAAAAAACAGCCCTTGTTTGTAACATCAAAATGTTGATGTTCTACAGCTGTGAGGCTGCCAGTCCAGCAACTGGTCAATGGAAGATGAATTGAGAACCTACTGTTGGAGATATTGAGTTAACATATTAATATTGCATTTTCTGTTTGTTTTTCAGATTTGTCACATCATGTCTGTTATGAAAGATGATGTTCTTGGTCGTTGTTCTATCCCCAACCAGAGAGAGATATCCATTCTGGACCAGAAGGAAACAGAATCTGTAGAAATCAAGTGGAGAGCAGATGAACCAGAATCTATAGTAAGTAAAGAAGAAGAGTGTGGATCAGAACCTCTGCAGATTGTGAAGAAATATGACCACATAGTACTGAAGCAAGAGACAATAATGGTACCAGTTTCTGGATCTCTTGAAATCAAAGAAGAACCAGAGGAACTAGAACTGAATCAAATCAGAAAAGATGATTGTGAATCAGAATCTCAGATTATGGTAAAGATTGAGGTTGAAGGTACCAGTGAGGATGAAAACCAGGATGTACTGAAGCAGGAAACTGATACATTATTGGGAACAGATTCTGGATCTCTTGAAATCAAGGAGGACCCAGAGGAACTGGCACCTAAACAAGTGAAGGAGGAGGAGCATGGATCAGGACCTCAACTGATGTTAAAGTTTGAGGCTGATAATGCCAGTCAGGAGGACAACCAGGATTTACTGAAGCAAGAGACTGATAACATGATCCTAACAGTTACTGATGATGAAACAGACCTCAAGGAGGCTCACCTTAATAGAAGCCAAATCATCTTTCAGAACTTTCCTAAAGAAATGCATCATCAGGAAATAGAAGCTTACAAAGCCTCAAGATCCAGCAGAGACGAACTGCAACAGAAGAGAACTCAAAAGACTAAAGGTCAAAGTGACAATGTAGAGAAAGGAGTGAAGGACAAGGATATTAACAATGGTAAAAAATTTAAATATTGTACGGTCTGTAGTAAAAGTTTCAAATTCAGTTGGGATTTAACAGCTCACATGAGAACTCACACAGGTGAGAAGCCATTCTCTTGTGTTACTTGTGGGAAGACTTTTAGTCAGAGAAGTAACCTGTCTACACACCTAAGAACTCATACAGGTGAGAAGCCTTTCTCATGTACGACATGTGGAAGATGTTTTTCTGAACAAATTAGTTTGAAAAGACACACAAGAACTCATACTGGAGAGAAGCCTTTCTCATGTATAACCTGTGAAAAAAGTTTTAGTAACACCATTCATTTGAGGTACCACATGAGAACTCACACAGGTGAGAAGCCTTTCTCATGTGTTACCTGTGGTAAGAGTTTTAGACTAAGAAGTAATTTATCAACTCACATAAGAGCTCACACAGGAGAAAAACCTTTCTCGTGTATATCCTGTGGAAAATCTTTCAAACAAAAAAGTAATTTGAACATCCACATGAGAAAACATTCAGGAGAGAAGCCTTTCTTGTGTATAAGCTGTGGGAAAGGTTTCAGTCAAAAAATCAATTTGAAAAGCCACATGAGAACCCATACAGGAGAAAGGCCTTTCCTTTGCGTTGCTTGTGGAAAAGGTTTCCGTCACAAATATAGTTTGAACAGCCACATGCAAACTCATACAGGTGAGAAGCCTTTCTCATGTATAAATTGTGGGAAGAGTTTTAGTCGGAGAAGTAACTTATCTGATCACTTGAGAGCTCATACTGGGGAGAAGCCTTTCTCATGTATAACTTGTGGGAAGTGTTTTAGTCAAAGAAGTAACCTATCTAAACACCAGAGAGCTCATACAGGAGAGACTTCTTTCTCGTGTTTAACCTGTGGGAAGAGATTTAGTCGAAAAAGTAACCTTTCTAATCACCTGAGAGTTCATGCAGGACAGAAGCCTTTCTCATGTATGACATGTGGAAGAAGTTTTTCTGAACAAAATAGTTTAAAAAGGCACACAAGATCTCATACAGCTGAGAAGCCTTTTGCATGTATAACCTGTGGAAAACATTTCAGTCACAAATGTAGATTGAATAGCCACGTGAGAACTCACACTGGAGAGAAGCCATTCTCATGTGCAACCTGTGGAAAAGGTTTTAGTCTTAAAAGTACTTTAACTAACCATGTGAGAACTCACACAAAATTAAAACCTTTTCCATGACATACTTGTGGTAAAGGTGTGTGATGTAGCTGTAATGTCCCACCTGTGTCTTTTGGTAAAAGTTTGATTCATAGAAGTTGTTTAAAATGCACCATTAGTACTTCAAACAAGTGAAAGGTTGTCACTATGCATTCAGTGACAATTTGATTTATCTTACTGGTCATACAGGCTTTTGCTTTTTATATACCATATTTTTCAGACTATAAGGAACACTTAAAATCCCAATTTTTTTCTCAAAAAAATCATGCTGCGCCTTGTAATCCGGTGTGCTTTATGTGATTGCTGACCAATTTTATGTGGAACAATGCACTCAAAAATCTGTTACGTGTGTAAGTACTTTGGTTAGCAATGAAGTCACTGTGCTCAGTGTATATTTTAAACATTATGGTACACTGTGTCACTACCTGATCAGACCCCTAAGTAGTCTAAAAGACTGCCTGAAACTAGAAATGCAATCATGTAAGGCAGCCCATATACCGCAAGAATTCTTTACATCAAAATGTTTTGTATGTGACACCGACCTTGATACACTGAGCTGCTCCAAGCAGGTGATCGCAAGGATGCAGTGCATCACAGTGCCTCTCTGATCTCACTGACAGGTGGGAGCCTGCTGGAAAAGAAAGGGCTCCAGGTGCTCAGCTTGCTAATCTCACATTTTACCATCCGTTCCACCGCTTCGTCCCACTGGCAGAGAGTGTGAGAATTGTAGGAATTTGCCACAAGAAATGTAGGCATTAGTATGCTTGACTATGAAGGGTAAAATGTTTTCGGAGAGTCAGCGCAGCTCACAGTATGCACACAGTACTCCTGAGTATGTGGGAGCCTTTAGGCAGCCTGCGCCTGGAGTACATGCTAGCAATTAACCTAGTAAATTAATTTAAAGTTCTGTTTGTTTTGGCCTTATGTTAGAAACAGGGCAGTGTAGTCCAACTACTCTGTCCTGCCAACAGAGACAGATAGCACTCCCTTTCAGAAGAGAGCTGTTTATGTGAAGGGGCGGAGTGATATTACACAAATGTGCAATATTTAGTGCGCCTTATAAACAGGTGCGCCTTATGGTCCAAAAAATATGGTAGTTTAATGAAGGAAAATCTTTGAATGTTTTATGTGAACCTTTACAGATTTCAACTCTCATTTTCACTTTGCATTGTATATTTGGTAACTTATAAATTTTGTTTTTGCAGAAATTATAAGCCTCATCATAAACATAGCATCAGTAATAAAGAGTGGCAGGAGTAGAACTGAAATCTACTATCCTTTTTTTGGCTTGATAAGCTCAGGAAATTGAGGATTTAAAGCAGTTCCCTAACAGTCCATTACCGGTCATGTGTTTTTATATAGTGGCACCTTCATGAGCAGATGTACTAAGGGATAAAAAAAATTCAATTCAATTTTATTTATATAGCTCCAATTCATGAAACATGTCATCTCAAGGCACTTTACAAAGTCAAGTTTAATCATATTATACAGATTGGGTCAGATTATGCAGATTGGTCAAATATTTCCTATATAAGGAAACCAGTGGATTGCATCAAAGTCCCAACAAGCAGCATTCACTCCTGGGGAAAACTCATACTCATGAAGTACATTGATCAGCTTTTAACTTTTTGTTCTCTCTCTTTTTTACTTCATAGTAGGTACACCTGGTCTGGCGTTCTGTTAACTGTGACATCATCCAGGAAGGACAGATCACCCGCTATTACCATCTAATGTAGAACAGATTACTGGGTCAATTTGAGCTTCTGTGCTTTCTGTGTCTCTGCTCTGTCTTCTGTAACCCCCAGTTGGTCGAGGCAGATGACCGTTCACACTGAGCCTGGTTCTGGTTCTGCTGAAAGTTTTTCCTTCCCGTTAATGGGGAGTTTTTCTTTCCACTGTCGCTTCATGCTTGCTCAGTATGAGGGATTGCTGCAAAGCCATCAACAATGCAGACGACTGTCCCTGTGGCTCTATGCTTCTCCAGGAGTGAATGCTGCTTGTCGGGACTTTGATGCAATCAACTGGTTCCTTTTATATAGGAAATTTTTGACCAATCTGTATAATCTGATTAAATTTGCCTTTGTAAAGTGCCTTGAGATGACATGTTTCATGAATTGGCGCTATATAAATAAAACTTAAAGGTATACTATGCAACCGGGGTTGATTTTCCAGCGAGGCTCCCCCCAGAGGGCGAAAGTAAAAGTGCACTGTCATAAAGATGCTCAGCTGTCCTGGTTTCTCGGTCAAGCCAGGCGCGGTTGTTTTGAGCTTAGCAGACAGGCGAATGCAACGAAAAGTCGAAAAAACGGCAGTACAAACAATGACTAACACAGAGAAGGTATGAACATCAGGCTTCCCGCAGCGCTATCTTGCTTCGCCGCTGTAGCGTCTCGCCAACATTAAAAAAAAAAAAAAAAATAATAATAATAATAAAACTCGATATGCTTGCATGTTTATTTGACGTTAACACGCAGTTCTTTGTTGTTGCTTTCGCGTGTGCATATAGTGAATGGCAGGGCAAAAACACATGGAGTTCTCGCCGTAAAGCAAGACCGACTCTCGCGGTCTTACACGAGACTTCTGAGCCTGTGGGTGCGGGCCGAGGGCTCTTGCAATAGCATACCTCGCACGTGACGTCACCGACTCAAGAGCAACGCCCCTCTTACCGCTTAGGTAGGACATACAGATAGAGAATGCCCGTAGCAACCAGCTATTACACGCACAACAGAACCAGCGATATGACCGACTTTGCAGCCATTAAACTTTCCCAAGACGATGTCCCAGGCGCACGGATTACTGGTCGAACTGTCGAAGAACACACCAACCTTCAGCTCAAACGATAGCTTGAGTGTTGAGGGCTTAAAAAAAAACGGAAAAACGGGCCGAGTTGATCGAACGGTAAGCTTTGTTGTTTTTTTTCCTGCGCGGCGGTCATGGCGTCGTCGGCCGTTTTTTTGTTTATAATCACCGTCCAGGAATCGGTGTTTAATGTTTGTCTTATTTGAAATGTTTTTGAGTAAGCTATCCTGGTAGCAGGCTATCATGTTAGCGCCTGCTACCATGATAGCCTGTATGCTATCATGGTAGCAGGCGCTTCATTATTAACATGTCGGCCACCAAAATACTCTTACCTGTTCACTACTTGATGTCGCTGGAATTGGGTCAGGATGTTCTTCGGTTGGGCCCTTTCCTCTGACAAAATGCTTGCTACATATGTACGTGAATTTGGTAACTTTTTCCGGGTTGAACTGTTGTGTAAGGCGACCGCACCGGTGAACCCAGCGCACACATTTCTCCTTGGCAGTCTTGAAGAAAACATCCTTCATATGCGGCCGATCAGCGTACCTCGAATCGCTGTTGCACGTTCCATAGCAACAATGTTTAAAAACCATGGTTTTAGATTTGGAAAAAGCAGTCGTTTACCGAGTAAAACCTAGGCTAACGCACGTCTCTTTTACAGCGAAACAGCGGCGGACTATTCCGGAGTTTGCCCCTACTGCGTACCACGTGATGTGACGTCATCGTGACGTTACGTTTCTAAAAATAGCTCGCTCGCGGTACGCTATTGCAAGTACGGTATTTCCCCCACAGACCACCAGGGTGGCCGAGAAAACCTTTGTTCGACCTGAAATGACTCATGTAATCATCCAAAACGGTATGGAACACATTAATTAACTGAAAAATGTTGCATAGTATGCCTTTAATTGAATTGATTTGAATCTTTGAAGATGATGGTGTGGACAACATGATTCAACATGAGCCCACTGCTCCCCAAGGGGATGGGTTAAGATGCAGAAGTGAATTTCTCCATTGCAAGATCAACATGTTCAATTTATTTATTTTATTTATT
>NW_023396879.1:2001647-2004147 GCF_011125445.2 Fundulus heteroclitus
TCAAAAATAACACCAAGATTTTTTACTTTATTACCAGAGGCCAGGTTAATGCCACCCAGATTAAGTGATTGGTTAAGAAGTTTATTTTTTGAGGACTCTGGCCCAAAGATTAAAACTTCGGTCTTGTCAGAATTTAGATGCAGGAAATTTAAAGTCATCCAGCTTTTGATGTCATCAAGACATGACTGCAGTCGAAGTAATTGATTGGATTCATCAGGATTTATGGATAAATATAGCTGAGTATCATCAGCATAACAGTGGAAATTAATCCCATGCTGTCTGATAATTTTGCCTATCGGAAGCATATATATAGTAAAGAGAATTGGTCCAAGGACTGAACCCTGTGGTACTCCACAGGTGACCCTAGAGTTTGAGGAAGATTTATTATTAACATGAACAAATTGGAATCTGTCTGACAGATAAGATTTAAACCAGCCTAATGCTTTCCCCTTAATCCCTACAGTATGTTCAAGTCTTTGTAGGAGAATATTGTGATCAACTGTATCAAACGCAGCACTGAGATCTAACAGGACAAGTATAGACACAAGTCCATTATCTGAGGCCATGAGAATGTCATTAGTGACCTTCACCAGAGCTGTTTCAGTGCTATGATGAGCTCTGAAGCCTGACTGAAACTCCTCAAGTAGGTCATTACTTTGTAAATGTTCACAAAGTTGATTAGCAACTACTTTCTCAAGAATTTTAGATAAGAAAAGAAGATTAGATATAGGTCTGTAATTTACTAACTCATCTTGATCAAGAGAAGGTTTCTTAAGTAAAGGTTTAATAACAGCTACTTTCAAAACCTGTGGTACATATCCATTTACTAAGGATAGATTAATCATGTCTAAAATAGTGCCACTGATCAAAGGGAATATGTCCTTAAACAACTTGGTTGGGATTGGGTCTAACATACAGGTAGAAGGTTTAGATGAAGCTAAAATTTTAGATAGCTCAGAAAGCTCTACTGCTTCTAAACAGTTCAAACACTGCGCAGATTCTAAAGATTCCTCCAATGCTGCCTCACTTACTGAGGACGAGATAATCATGTTTGGGAGGGTGCCAATTATTTTATTTTTAATGGCATCAATTTTATTTATGAAGAATCCCATAAAATCATTACTACTAAGAGCTAAGGGAATGGATGGATCAACAGAGCTGTGGCTCTGGGTAAGTTTGGCAACTGTACTAAAGAGAAATCTAGGATTATTTTTATTCTCTTCAATTAATGATGAAAAATATGCTACTCTAACTCTGCGGAGGGTCTTGTTATACAACAATAGTCTGTCCCTCCAGATTAAGTAGGATTCCTCTTGGTGTGTAGAGCGCCATTTTCTCTCCAATTTCCTAACATTGTGCTTCAAGGAACGCAGCTCTGAATTAAACCAAGGAGCCAGCTTCCTGTGAATAATCACCTTCTTTTTCAAGGGAGCTACATTGTCTAATGCAGAACGCAATGAGGAAGTCACATTGTTAGCAAAGGTATCGATTTGTGAATGGGAAGAAACAGCAATGCTGCCATCTACAGGGCATTTCTGCAATACTGAGGATATTAAGAAGGGGACAGACTCTTTAAGTTTTGATACAGCATTATCCGATAAAAATCTACTATAATGGAACCCTCTTTTGGGGGTGGAGAATTCAGTTAGATTAAACTCAAATGTTATTAAAAAAATGATCAGACAGGACAGGGTTGTGAGAGAATACTGTTAATTCTTCATAATCAATGCCATATGTCAGAACAAGGTCTAAAGTATGGAGCCGAGAGTGCGTCGGTTTATGCACATTTTGAACAAAACCAATTGAATCTAGGATAGTTTTAAAGGCTACACTAAGGTTATCACATTCAGTGTCAACATGGATGTTAAAATCACCCACTATAATAACCTTATCAGTATTTAACACCAAATCAGATAAGAAATCTGACAACTCATCCAAAAACTGAGTGTAAGGGCCTGGTGGACGATACAAAACAACAAACAGAAGAGGTTTTATTGCTTTGCAGTTTGGATGAGGGAAACTGAGGGTTAAATGTTCAAAAGAACTGTAATTATTAGTTGGCCTGGGACTAATTAATAAATCAGACTGAAAGATGGTTGCCACTCCTCCTCCTCTTCCCACAGATCTGGGAATGTGGAAATTTGAATAACTGGAGGGGGTTGACTCATTTATACTAACGTAGTCCTCTTGTAGCCAGGTTTCTGTGAGACAAAACAAATCAATCTGATTATCAGAAATCAATTCATTAACTAACAAAGTCTTTGGAGGAAGAGACCTTATATTTAATAGACCACATTTTATTATTTTATTTTTAGGTTCAAGGTGAACCATATTGATTTTATTAGGTTTTTATGATTTGTTCCTTTTAGATCAGTTTTTGATCTGTTAAGTTTTGGCCGTGGGAAAGACACCGTCTCAATAGGATAATGGGTGGGTAACAGTACAGAAGCTGCAGAGAGGTGTGTTAAACTACGGCTCTGCTTCCTGGTCTGGACCCTGG